>NC_053490.1:384942698-384975198 GCF_905171775.1 Rana temporaria
ACAAAAAAGGTTTCTTTTTTTTTTCTTTGCCACACCGGATTCGGATCTCATAGGTACTCACACTCATGTGATCCGATTCTTGCAATCGCACTGTGTTTTGGGGTATCATCAATTTAAAATTGACACTAGTGGCAGATCGCATTAACGGAGTGCGATTTCAGTACGGTGTGGGAAATGCTCAGGATTCACTGCATTTCCCACACTGCATATACTGTATGTGTCCTGTCAGGCTGTACTGGGGAGAAAATTGAGGCCTACTAAGGCTAAATGCACTTTAAAAGGCTATATATTTTTTTTTAAATATTGCAGCCTACCATTTCTTATGTAAATTACACACTTCCTGTCCCATTGTGGCTACACTAAGTTTGCCACTGTATCGATTGAGGGAGCTATGTATCTAACACAGGCTGGACTTCATGTAGATGGGCTAAGCAAAGGCAGACATGGTGGATTTATGGGATTACAATAGTACACAAAAAATATAAAGATGTTAGTGCTTTGCACTGCAATTTTTGCATGATGATAATTTGTGTACTTGATGAAGATCTTCTTAGCCTAAAATTACAAAAAAAAAAAAAATGCAGCAACCACATCCAAGCACTGGTACACTGCAAAATATTAAACTGTTTTGGGGTTTAAATTTTCTTTAACCTCTTCCCGCCCGCACGGCGGGTTTTTACGGCCACAATGCAGCTCTTAATTGGCGGGAGGCCACAGAGCTCCATGTCCTGTCAGGGAGAGGAGACTGATGGTGTGTCCCTTGTACATAGGGACAACCATTGGTCACCTCCCCCACAGTAAGAATCGCTAATTAGGGAATACATTAACCCCTTCCTCGCCCCCTAGTGTTAACCCCTTCCCTGCCAGTCACATTTATACAGTAATCAGTGCATATTTATATCATTGTTCGCTGTATAAATGTGAATGGTCCCAAAAATGTGTCCGACGCAATATCGCAGTCCTGACAAAAATCGCAGATCGCCTCCATTACTAGTAAAAATAATAATAATAAAAAATAAAAATAAATAAATCATAATTCTATCCCCTATTTTGTAGACGCTATAACGTTTGCGCAAACCAATCACTATAAGCTTATTGCGATGTTTTATTTTTACCAAAAATATGTAGAAGAATACGTATCGGACTAAACTGAGATTTTTTTTTTTTTTTGGATATTTTTCAAAAATTCGCTCTATTTTTGTTTATAGCGCAAAAAAATAAAAAAAATAAAGCTCTATTTGTGGGAAAAAAGTACGCCAATTTTGTTTGGAAGCCACGTCGCACGGCCGCGCAATTGTCATTCCAATCGTGACAGTGCTGAAAGCTGAAATTTCACCTGGGCAGGAAGGGGGTATATGTGCCCAATAAGCAAGTGGTTAATCACTTGACCCCCAGCCATGACCAGGCCATTGCGATATGGCACTGCGTTAATTTAACTGACAATTGCGCTGTCGTGCAATGCTGTACCCAAAGAAAATTTATATCCTTTTTTTTCCCACAAAAACTTTCTTTTGGTGGTATTTGATCACATCTGTATTTTTTCTTTTTTATGCTCTAACCATAAAAAGACCGACAAGTTAAAGAAAAAAATATTATATATATTTTTTTATTTTACCTTCTGCTATAAAATATATGCAATAATAATACATTTTCTTCATTAATTTAGGCCAATATGTATTCTGCTACATGTTTTTGGTTAAAAAGAAAAACTCCCCAATAAGCATATTATATATATATATATATATATATATATATATATATATATATATATATATATATATATATATATATATATATATATAATTGCTTGTGCAAAAGTTATAGCGTCTACAAACTATGGGATATTTTTATTTATTTATTTTTACTAGTATTGATGGTGATCAACGACTTATAGCAGGACTGCGATATTGTGGTGGACATTCTGACACTAACACTTTTGGGGAATCAGCGACAGGAATAGTGATCAGTGGTAAAAATATGCACGGTAACTGTACTAATGACACTGGCTGGGAAGGGGTTAAACATCAGGGGCAATCAAAGGGTGAAATGTGTGCCTGTTTTTTTTTCCCCCTGAAGGTTTTACTTTGATTGCAATTGCTACCCAAATCAGACTACTCTAAGGCCTTATTATAGGAACATATGGTCAAGTTATTGTAAACATATGTTTGGACAGCTCTGTTCTCATATAACGTCTCTTCCCAGGAGTAATCTCAGATATCCTGCGGTCTGGCTGATATAATATTATTCCACTCCTTAAGAATAACAGTGTTTAAAATAATAATAATCTCTACCCTGTAAATACAATCATTTAGGCCGCATCCACACAAGGCATTTGCCCAGCTCCTCTGAATGCCTTTGCTCCTGGTAGCAGCTTAAAAACATAAAAAAAAAAAAAACACGCACCCACGAAAGGAACTTGGCCCTGGTTTAGCCCAATTTATTCCCCCCAGCTATTTTACAACACATTAACTTTATATTTCTTTATAGGTTCATTCTATACTGTTCTCTTCATATATGACATTATTACCGTATATTATATTAATCAACTTAAAGGAACACTAAAGGTTTGTTTTTTATTAGATCAATTGATTGCTGTAAGCTACAGCAATTAAATATCACTTACCTTGTTTTTCCTTTTGACCTCCAAAATACAGTAATCCAGGTTTGAAAATGCCATTTCCTGTCTCTCCTCTTCTTGCTTTCCACCAGCATCTGAGCCGTTTTGCATGGTGGAAAGCAGAATGTGCTCACCCCCTCCCTATGACTACAGCCCTGCGTGAAGATGCTCTCTTATCCCTCACAGGCATGGAGGCAAAGCCTAATGGGATCTGTAGTTCCCATTAGGCCGTGATGTAGCAAGAATGAATGCGCACCGCAAACCAGGAAGTCAGTGAGAATAACGATTCAGGAGTGATGGAGGTGAATAAAACAGCTCGATTTCAACAGGTATCAAACTAGTTATAATGCAAAACATTACTTTTTACTTTATCAGCTACGGTCAGACTTTAAATTTAAGAGGAAAATATTTTTGTCTGTACAACCTATTTAATTCCTCAATTATCTGTATTCAAATTGCTGCCATGAAGCTATGATTATGACATTTCATGTTACATAATCTTATCCTACAATCTGCCAAGTTATCTATTTTCATTTATAAGAGTTACTTTCCTGAATGATTACACCTTTTTCTATTATACTATTGTACATGTTCTATTAATGGCATTTTGTTGATAATTATAAAACTAAAAAAAATATTTGAAACTGAAAAAAATGCACCTACATTTTGCAAACGCATTCAGGCACTCATTCATTCCATTAAAATGAATGCTCAGAGTGTTAAATATTCCTATCGTTTAAGCGCATTTAGGCACGTTTAGGCCTGGTTCACACTGGTGCGTTTTGACATGCGATTTGGCATGTCAAAACAGCGGTATTTGCAGCAAATTGCTGGAAATGGCACCATCCTAATCGGTGCGACGGCGCATCTGCAATTTAAAAAAGTTGTTTCTGTACTACTTTTTGCGATTTCAGGCCCGTGATTTACATTGACATCTGTGCAGAAACCTGCACAGATGTCTCTATAATCGTGGCCGAAATTGGGACTGCCAGCGGGAGTGAAATCGTGAGAGTTCAGCTGAACTCGCACGGCATCACTCCCGCAGCCCAGTGTGAACCTGGGCTTAAAAGCGTTTAGAATAGTCAAGCGCATTAAAATCCCAAAAGCACCTCCTGAATGCGCAAGCGATAATTTATTTTTTCTAGGCTGTAAACACCCCCCCCTTTTTTTTTTGTGCGTGAGCTCTTACTAGTACAGGGAAACTAAAATAAACTTTACATGTGAAAAATACACTACAATAAACTTGGAAACTTAGTAGTAGAGAAGAAGAATTTGCATGGTTTGACGGGAGCACAGGAAATTGTGAGGAATTGTGTATCCTACTTTTCAGTTGGGCATAATGCACATTTTTTTAGGACATCCAACAAAAGTGAAGCAACGCAGCAATAAAAAAAAAATCCTAATTCTACTAACAAAGGGCCAGATTCACAACCAGCGGCGCAAATTAAGTTAGTCAAAACTTATGTCATTTAAGTTACGGCACCCTAATTTTTTCTCGTAAGTGCCGTATCCACAGCGCATTTGCGGCCCAATTTGCGCAAGCGTAACCTAAATCCCGAGGCGTAAGGCGGGGTTATTGCAAGTGGGAAGGAAGTGGGCATGCTCCATTGTAATGAGCCGTGACCCCATGCAAATGAAGGGCCGGTCGTACTGCGCATGCGCGCACGAATCTGCACCTCACTGGGCATGCTCCTAACTTGGCTCGGCGCAATCAGTGAGATAGGTAAAAGGCCAAGCGTACTTAGTTTGAGAATCGCCCTGTGTATAAATAGCCCCAGACAAACACACTTCCCTTGCAAAAGTACATCCCTGTGTTCCCCTTTCCTAGAGCAAGTTGCTTCTGCTCTGTCGTTTATTGGTGAGTTGAGTGTTAGGCCCCATACTCACGAGCAAACATGTCTGCTGAAACTGGCCCGCAGGCCAGTTTCAGCAGACATGTTTGGTCGTGTGTGGGCGCGAGCGGGCCGAATTCCAGCAAACATTTGCCCGCCGGGCCTTTTCCCAGCAGACAAATATTCCTGGACTTGTTTTAAAACAGTCCGCTGGAATTCTGCCCGCTCGGACATGTACGGTCGTCAGTACAGACCTACCGTACATGTCCAGGCGCCCGCCGTCCCTCGCATGCGTCGAATGACTTCGACGCATGCGTGGAAGCATTTTAAAGGCGGGCCGCCCACGTCGCCGCGTCATTGTCGCGGCGACACCGCGTCATCGACGCGGCGACACCGCGGACACGCCCCGCGTATTGTTTACGCGCGGACTTCTGTACGATGGTGTGTACAACCATCGTACAGAAGCCCTCTGGCAGACATGTATGGTGAAAACGGTCCGACGGACCGCTTTCACCATACATGTTTGGTCGTGAGTACCCGGCCTTAGAGTAAAGTTGTGTAGGAGTAGTAGAGTATATTAGCTGTGTTTTTTTTCTAAGTGTTTTTTCTGTTTGTTTTTTCTGATTGTTTTTTTCTGAGTGTATTTTCTGTTTGTTTTTCCCGTGTTTGTTTTTGAATTTGTAGTAGCTGTCTGCTTGTGTGGTTTGATTTTTGTGTTTGTTTGTTGTGTTTGTTTTTTGTTGTTGCTGAGTGGTGGGTAGTATGGCTCCGAAGCGCAGGAAGCTGAACTTTTCTACCATAGAGAAGCAGATTCTTGCTCGGAGCATCGCCCAATATGGGCGTTATTTACATGGCCCTGAGAGCCGGAACACCACCCCGGCCAGGAGGAAGGAGATGATCCAGAAAATCACGGATCAGATCAATGCGGCGGGGGGGGGGGGAGACGAGGACCCCCAGTGGGATACAAAAGAAGATAAATGATCTTAAGAGCCTGGTCCGTGAGAAGATGGCCAGGATAAGTGCCCATGACAGGGGCACTGGAGGAGGCGCACCCTGCCCCATCAGGCTGAGTGAGGAGGAATAGGCAGTGGCCCGGTGTTTCCACCCACAGCAGGTGGTGGGCCTGCCTGGCTATCAATCTGATAATCCTGTGAGGACAGGTAAGTTTTGGCTTTTTCTATCTGGTGATTAGCATGTGTGGGTGGGGGAAGGGAAGATGTGCCAAGTGTGTGGATCCTCCAACCTGTGAATGTTTCGTGTCCTCCACAGATGGCCAGGAGATTGCTGGCCCATCAGGCCAGGAGGTTGCTGGCCCATCAGGCCAGGAGGTTTCTGGCCCATCAGGCCAGGATGCACCATCCCCAGGACAAGAGGCTGCTGAGGAGTCCCAAGAAGGGCAGGAGTCCCCAGGGGAGGGGAGTGGCCACACCTCCCCTCATGAGGAGGTTGAGGGGGAGGAGGATCAGGGGGTGGAGGATGAAGATATGGAGATTGCCAGGCAAGTCCTTTTGGCATCGGATTTGTTGACCCCTGAGGCTGGCAGCAGTCAGGCCACCATCAGGGGTAGCCCCTCCCACTCCTCCCCCAACAGGCCTCAACCCACAAGGGTCTCTCTCTCCCCTCCTCCCAGGCCACAAGCCTCAGCGGCAGGTAGGATGGCGACCCATGAGACCAGGGGGGTGGCCGAGCGTCTGCCGGGCAATCTGCAGAGGGACAATGGCCGGCAGACCCGCAATCTGGCAGTCACCAGGGGAGGCTCCTCCTTCCCATGCTCACCCACCCCCCCAGGATGATCCTCCTTCCCCTGCTCACACCCCCCCAGGAGGCTCCTCCTTCCCCTGCTCACACCCCCCCAGGAGGCTCCCCTGGTTGGCCGTGCCCGTGCCCGTGGGCGGCCCAGGCGTAGCCTACGCCACCGCCGTTAATTTTGCAGGGTACTTTTGATTTTTTTTTTTTTTATATACTGTACTTATGATTTTGTTTAATGTGTGTGAATGATGTGTGAATGTGGGGGTGGCATTCCTGATTAAATAAGGGTGTCACCCTCAGTTTTGGTGGAGTAGGGATCCCCAGGACCAGGGAGAAGTGATCCCAGGTCCATGAATGGTGTATGAATGCACAGTGACATAATTGGAGCCGTGGCGTGGCGTTACTGCTCCCAAGTAACATTGGGGGGGTACTTGGATCTAATCCAATTAGATGTGCATGTGATGTGTCTGTGCTAGGGACCACAGTGGGTGTGCATGCATTCTCATTGTGACATAATTAATGTGTGTGTTTACTGTGCAAAGATGCCTTCTGCGAGGCGTCTCCTGGCTGCTGTTCCCTCAGAAGAGGGGGTACCCTGGGTTAGGGGGGGATTGTCTGGTTCGGGGGTCAGGTCATCACGTATGTCAATCTCCAGGCCCCTTCTCACTGCGAAGTTGTGCAGCACGCAACATGCACCGATGATCTGGCACACAAAGTTTGGGGAATACAACAGGGTACCCCCAGACTTATCCAGGCATCGGAAACGTGACTTCAGGAGGCCAAATGTGCGTTCCACAACTCCACAGGTAAGTATGTGTGCAGCATTGTATCTTTCCTCTCCTGGGGTTTGGGGGTTCCGGTATGAAGTCATAAGATGGGGTCCCAGTGCATATGCAGAGTCACCTGGAAGGGAAAAGACAGGAGGATGTTAGTCATGCATGTGCCCCTCGTGATGTCTGCATCATGGGGGGGCAGTCATACCTGACACCCATGTCACTCACCAACCAGCCAGCTGTCCCCGTACACGTTCTGTTCCAATTCTCTGGAGATGTTGCTGTGACGGAATATGTAGCTGTCATGGCTGGATCCTGGGAATTTGGCACAGACGTGCCATATGAGGCATTGGACATCCACTATCACCTGTACATTGATTGAATGCCAATGCTTCCTATTGCGGTACATGTGCTCTGTCTCATGGGGGGGCTGTAGTGCCACATGTGTGCAATCAATGGCCCCGATGGTGCGTGGGAATCCTGCAATTCGGAAAAAATCCGTCATTGTGTCCATTCGCTGGACCTCCTGGGAGGGTTTGATGAATTGATTGGCCATGCGTCTGAGGATTGCAGGGACAACCTGGTGCACACATCTGCTAATGGAGGATTGTGACATCCCAGCCACACCTCCACTTCTGCGCTGAAAAGAGCCAGTGGCAAGGAAATGGAGTGTTGCCATTACCTTGATCAGTGGCTGCACTGCATGTGAGCGGTGTGTTGGGCTGGTGAGATCATCCTGCAGGATTGTGGTTAATTCCAGGATGGCTTCACGGTTGAATCTGGAGTTGCGATACACCTCAGAAGCAGTCATGGCAAACACATCTAGGTGTCTGCGGTATACCCTCTCCTGTGCCCTCCTCCTCCTTCTTAGCGCCTCTAAAGTCATTAGTGCAGTTATGATCATGGATGGCCCTGGCATGTTGGCAGACAGATTGTAGTCCGGCAAGTGTGTGTGCTCAGCTCTTCCTTAATGGTATTGCTTTAGCTGACCTTTACACGACTGGTGTAAAATTAGGGCACCTTTTATAAAGTGTAACTTCCCGCCGGGAAACTAACAGAAGTGCACAGGGCGTAGCCTACGCCGCACACACACACTTAATTTTGTGGATCGCCTTATCTCCCTCATTTGCATCTTTGCCTATCAAAACTGCGGTGTGTCTAGCGTATTTTGCGTGCGAAGAAGCGCCGGTGTAATTATTTTAGGTAGGACGGAAAAAACGGAATTTCAGGCGTATCTCGTTTTGAGGATCAGACGCAAAAATACGCGTGGCGCAAATTTCAATTACGCCGCGCATCTCGAGTTAAGTCGGTGAATCTGGCCCAAAGTTTTTATTTTTGACAGAATTTTGTGTTTTGAGAAACAATGCTCGGAGTGAGCACACCAAAAGTATAGGGTAACTTTTTTTTTTTTTTATATTGCATACTCTAACCAAAACAAAATACAGTAAAACCTTGGATTGAGAGTAATTTAGTCTGCGAGTGTTTTGCAAGACTAGCACATTTTTTTTAAAATACATTTTGATTTGATAAACGAGCGATATCTTGATAAACAAGTAGTATCACGTCACAACTGAGTATAACATGTTGTAATATTAATATAGATGTGTAGGTATTTAAAATATTATGTTATATATATATATATATATATATATATATATATATATATTGTATGAGTCCAGCATATACAGGCCAGATTTCAAGGTTACACATCAAAAGGTGTTTGCTGACCAAATCTTGTGGCCAAACAACACATATCAAAAGGTACAGAAGATCCTTTGATATGTTAATCTTATCTAAGACGACCTAGGTGTGTGAGATGGCCTGGTATTTCCTTACAAACATAAGGAAGTATTTATTGATGGTAATTAGACTTGTGGGGTATTCATTCAATGGGAACATTTGGTTGACCCCCCCCCCCACCTCCAGGGTGAGACCAGTATTTGAGGCAGTCAAGCTGGCATTCTTTCTAGTCTTGTCACTCTATGATAAATATAGCACAGGTCTAGGAAAAGATGGGATTCTGAATTATACTCTGTTGGATCTTTGTATCGTCTGTGGACTTTGGACTTTGTATGTTATTGGAAGTTAATTAAATTTGCGTTCTCTGGAGAACCTGGAGTGAGTTGCTGCGAAACAACTTAATTTATAGTTATCGTACTAACATCTAAGATATTAATTATCTAACCGGACTACTGGACACTATACACTATACATTTTAACTACATTGGTGCCGTTCAAGTGACCAGAAGCGCATTTTCAGGACTTAGTTACAGAAGCCGGTGATGATAGCAATCCTGTGAGTTGGACAGAAGTCTGATGGAGACCCAAGAACTGTGCTGTGACTCTAATGTCTGGTTGTGACATAAGAGAGTCTGATTTACAAGACTAAACAAGTTTGGAACCCCAGAATTTTTCTCTGGAGACTGGAAACTGAAGAAAGAAAAGACTTCCGTGTACTAGAAGACCGGAACTGGCAAGGTGGAGCTTCAAATGCGGTGAGTAAAATATTTCCTTTTTTAAATTATTAGTACTATAGTCAAAATGCTTACTCAGTGTGAAGCTAATGTCAGTTCTGATAAAGTTAACAGATGGGTATTAAAATGTGTTAAGCGTTAAGCATTTTTCTGAAATTCCAGAAAAATGTAAGCAGACGTGGACTATGATGAAGGAATTTTTAGAGGAAAATGCTTTAGATAGCAATATTTCAGAAAGTAAAAGAAAAGGTTGTATTGTGCAGGGCTTGTTATCTTGCTGTTTAAAAATGGAAAGTTCTTTAATTGATAAAGTTGAGGAAATTGCGCAGTTACGGAGTGCAGTTGATAATAGCCATAAGATTTGTCAGAGGTTACAAAACCAATCAGAAACTGAAACAGTAAATTTAAAATTGCATGCAGTTACTATTTGCTTGAGAAATCTAAATGTTGTGATGAATTATCAGAGGAAAATGAGAGATTAAAATTAAGAATTATGGAATTCGAGAAGAGATCTCAGGAATGCAGATGTGCATCAAATCTTGGATTAAGCAATCTGCAGCAAAATACAAACTTTCTATCAAATGAAACAGAACCTCATATTAAATCTGATAATTCATTGCCAGCCGCACCCACTGTGACCACCACAGTTTATAACAACAATAATGATAATACAGGTGAAGTTCAGCTTGTAATGAAACATTTGAAACCAAAAGAACTAGATGCAATTCTTAAAGAAATAGGAATGGTTCACTGCCATGATTTAAACAGATTTTTAAATTGGTTTTGTGACTTGCAGAATGTCATAGATTTGTACAATATCAACCCATCTGACGTAGAAAAATCTGTCTTCAGCCTCTGAGGACAAGGGACATATTACTGGAATTATTATGTGTTCTGTACGGAGTGCGTTCCGATGTTACGATTCATGGGAAGGTACAACAAATGCTAGGTGAATCTCCCTATGAATTGTCGCACAGGATATATACTATTATGGAATTGTTGGTTGGTAATAATCTTGCATTTGAACGTGGAGGCTCGATACATATCAGTATGTTTCTAGATGCTTTGCATGAAGATATCAAACAAAATATTTTATTAGTTACCCCGAATCCTCATGATTTAAAAGATGTATTATTGAGAGCAGATCATTTATGGAGAAAGTCAAATGAGCAATCTGTCAGAATTGATGTAGTCACATTGTTTAGGACAAACACTGAACAGAAAGATCAGAAGATAATATCTAATGATCACATCAAAAGGGGAAACTCTGGGTCAAACATAAGTGATATTAACATGAAAAACAGAGCTGACCAAAATAATATTAAGAAAAAGACCTGGATACCATTTCCTCAGTTAAAACAGAAATATGACCACCTGAAGATTGAGTATGATAAGATGAAAATAGAATATTACACACTATTAGAACAGTTGAATGGTACAGATATGTTTTTGAATGAAAATGACACTTCTATAGCAGTGGGGGTGAATTAGCTTTAAAGTGTAAACATGTAAATAGTTATTTGTTTAAGGTCCTTGCTAATGAGTTTTTGTCTGAGAGTTTTTGTCTTTCAGGTACATTGCTGGAGATACGTGTTTGCATGTGAATAGTTGGAGTAATTGTTGACTAGTGGGGGAGAAACTCTGAATGGACAATATCATGGACACTTTCTCAATATTCATCAAGCAATGGACCTTTTTTTTTTTTTTTTGAACATTCAAATTTTTTTTCTCCATTTTTTTTTTTTTTTATTAATGGACTTACCCAACGCCCCATTTTTTCATTTCCTCCCTTCCCCTGATGCTTTTTTATTATGTTATATTCATGTTTTATTCCTTGAACTTAATCTTAAAACCAGAGCGAAGCATTTAAACCTAAAATTATCTTATAACATCTGTACATATGACATAATGCATATTGATATCAATAGATTTGACCTCTGAGGTGATGCAGCACGATGGCTGGGCATAGCATAAATTATAGTAGGTTGGGTGGTTTTCCTAAATTTATAAGAGGGGTGAGTGAAATTCATCACTCTAATCATGATTTGAAACATTGTTGAATCAGTTATTTAGAATATGCTGAAGGCTGTGACACATATATCCATAGAAAGACACCTTTCATAAAAAATACTGGCAATAATTTCCACTGCTGATTTGTCTGCACAGAAGATCTGATAAACACTGATGTCAAGCTGATACTCTAAACCAGGGGTGGGCAATTATTTTTTCGATGGGGCCACATGAGAAACTAAAAATATTTTGGAGGGCCGGGCCAAAAGGCTAAACTCAATACTGCATAAAATCAATTGTATTTCTTTATAAAAAGCAGTAAATATCATTGTTGGACAACTGGTACGAGTACTTGTTATAGACATGGCACAGGAGGGGGACAGAGGCTGGGGACATGGCACAGGAGGGGGACAGAGGCTGGGGACATGGCACAGGAGGGGGACAGAGGCTGGGGACATGGCACAGGAGGGGGACAGAGGCTGGGGACATGACACAGGAGGGGGACAGAGGCTGGGGACATGACACAGGAGGGGGACAGAAGCTGGGGACATGACACAGGAGGGGGACAGAGGCTGGGGACATGGCACAGGAGGGGGACAGAGGCTGGGGACATGGCACAGGAGGGGGACAGAGGCTGGGGACATGACACAGGAGGGGGACAGAGGCTGGGGACATGACACAGGAGGGGGACAGAAGCTGGGGACATGACACAGGAGGGGGACAGAGGCTGGGGACATGACACAGGAGGGGGACAGAGGCTGGGGACATGACACAGGAGGGGGACAGAGGCTGGGGACATGACACAGGCGGGGGACAGCCGCTGGGGACATGACACAGGAGGGGGACAGACGTTGGGGACATGGCACAGGAGGGGGACAGATGCCGGGGACATGACACGGGGGGGACAGAGGCTGGGGACATGGCACAGAGGCTGCAAATAAATTATCATATCACTTCTTCACATCATCAGTATGCTGTGTCTTCCTCCTGTGCCCCTTTCACCTCTCCACAGATCTGACCTGTGGAGAGGTGAAAGGGGCACAGGAGGAGGACACAGCATACTGATGATGTCTAGGTAGGATAGCACTTCACACTCTGCTGCTGGACTGAGGAGGACTCACCAGACAAGCCCAGGGCAGTGGCACTGAGGGCAGGCAGCAGGCGTTGCGAGGAGTCCTACTCCAACGAAGAGAGTGGAGACCAGGGTCCACTCCAGGTCCGGGCACCAGCATGGCGGCTGGCCGACTGCTACAGTCAGTCAGTCGGGCAGGCAGAGCAGGCAGGCAGGCGCACTGGTCGGTCTCCGTCTGCCTTCACTCAGTCCACTCCGTCACAGTGGGGGTGCGTCTGCAGTGTGTCCACTACATCTGCTGCTGTGTGCTATCCCGCCGGTGCCGCTCTCCACAGAGTCCACACATTCTACGATGTTCCTCAGTTTCCCCGCGCTGCTCTTTTGAATAGGCTGGCAGCAGTGTTAGCGCGAAAATGCGCTTTGATAATTGGCTGCGCGGCGGGTGGTGGTGGGCTGGGCGGTCAGAGAGGGCGAGGCTATGCATAATGTAGGAGGACTAGACGCTGCCTGCGATGCGGCTCACATTCGGATCTTTTTACGGGCACATTTCCCTTATTACGGACTTTTACGAACAGGGAAAAAGTGCCTTTTATTTACGTACTGTCCGTAATTCTACGGACGGTTGGCAACTATGGTTGTCCCGATACCACTTTTTTAGGACTGAGTACAAGTACCGATACTTTTTTTTATGTACTCGCCGATACCGAATACCGATACTTTTTTTTAAATGTGTCCCCAAATGCAGCCATGTCCCCCGTATAGCAGCCATGTCCCCCGTACAGCAGCCATGTCCCCCGTACAGCAGCCATGTCCCCAGTACAGTAGCCATGTCCCCAGTACAGCAGCCATTGTCCCCCGTACAGCAGCCATTGTCCCCCATACAGCAGCCATTGTCCCCCGTACCTACTGTTATCACCGCAGCGGGGAACATTACAGACAGCGTTCGTTTGAACAGCTGTTTTTCCCGCTGCGCATAGACACTCCCCCTTGGACGGATCTGTCTAATCGCGAGCAAGGGGGAGTGTTTATGTGACTCCCCCTTGCTCGCGATTGGACAGATCCGTCCAAGGGGGAGTGTCTATGCGCGGCGGGGAAAACAGCTGTTCAAACGAACGCTGTCTGTAATGTTCCCCGCCGCGGTGATTAACGTGGCAGCGGCGGTTTCGGCGGCGGGGGGGGGGGGCAAGTATTCTATTTTAGTATCGGGGGTATTAGCGGGAGTACGAGTACCGATACCGATACTGGTATCGGTATCGGGACAACCCTATTGGCAACACTGCCCGGGGGCCGGATTAAAAGGTCCGCCGGGCCGTAGTTTGTCCAGGTCTGCTCTAAACCATCGCATGGGGGAATATATATATATATATATATATATATATATATACACATATATGTTGGTATACCATTCTGGTGGAATTATGGACTGAATGATACAAAACAGCTCTATTAAAGGCAACAAGGGTTTCGGCCTACAGCACATTACGAAAGCAAATTGTTGCTGGAAATCAACAAATTCTGAATATTGATGTTAAAGGAACCAAGTGTCCTGATTGGTGGATTAAAGAGTTCCACCCATAAATATAACATTACATCAGTAGTTTTAAAAAAATGTCATTAGTCCTTTAAGAAAATTTTTTTTTTTTTAGATGCCTTCAAAGTGTTGTTGCTAGACAGAATAGTTAATCTTCCCACTTCCTGCACCTAGGTGCTTAACCTACACCGCACAGACTCCTGGGAATGTAGTGGGTGTAACTTTCCAGGAGTCTGTGCACTCCCCAGTCTCGAAGAATCATGTGACTTGGACAGTACAGGTGCTGAAACCTGATCTGAAACCTATTACACTGCTTGTGCAGCACTGAGCATGTGCGAGATCTGCAAGGCTGAAATCCAGGAAGTCATACAGTCTGGCTTCATGATGCCCACACTTAAGATGGCCCCAGTCAATTTCTATTTTATAAAGTGTCTAAATGCTGTAACAACCTAACAAAACGGACCTTAGTTTACAGACTTTACTAGAATACATTAAGCTTGTATATTACAGGGGTATTTATATTTAAAAAGTGAAATTGTGGCCGGAACTCCGCTTTAATGATTGAAGGTGTCAAGTGCAAGGAAATAGTTTGCAGCACAGAATTTCTCCAAACCTTTTTGACCTTGAAAGGGACTGCTGATACATTAATGGTTCTTCTTACTACAAAGATGGAAGATGGAAGAATTTCAGGAATTGCTGGTGTTTGTGTAAAAGCATCTTTAAAAATTAAAACTTTGAGCCTGGAGATGAGAGAATGCTGGACTTATGTGGATTGGACCTCCCAAAACATACCAAGCTTTACTTTCAGTGAGATGGTGAGACATGTGAAGTCAGAATGGACTGTGACATCAGCTTGTTTCTGCAGAATATTCAAGATCGTGATGTGATTTACAAAACAAGGAGCAATCTTTGAAATTAGGCCTAACAGCTATACTGGCCACGAATGTTTACTGAATCCTTTTCCAGTCATGGTCTAAAGTTATATTATCTAATAACTGTTTCATGGGGATATTTTAGAGGTTAGTGAAGAGAGATGTAACCAGTCTCAACTTAATATTTTATATGAGCCATTGTAAAGCATACAGTACCTCAAACCATAATGACGTTTAATGTTTGAATTATGAGTCAGTTCTAGTAGTTAGAACCGACTCAAGTGAATGAATGAATGAATGAAAAACTTATAAAGCGCGGCGCATGCGAACTGAATCGCTTCTGGGCGCTAGTTGTTCGTGTCTCATGACATCAAAAGAGCAGAGTTTTGATTCGTCTTCTGAAAGTCAGGTGGTTTTCCTCCAACCGAATGCTGGTTGGTAAAGCGTTGCATAGTCTAGGACCCTGAAAAGCAAACCTTCTTTCTCCTTTGGACTTGTATTTGGTTTTTGGTACCCTGACCAGATTTTGGTCGGTGGATCGCAGAACGCGATTCGAATTGTGAGGTTCTATCTTGTCGCAAAGATATTGCGGAGCCTTCCCATGGATGCACTTATGTGTCAGGCAGAGTGCTTTAAATGCAATTCTGTCTTTTACTGGCAGCCAGTGAAGGGTTCTCAACGAAGGTGAGATTGATTCCCATTTTTTTTTCCCAGTCACAAGTCTGGCGGCCGTATTTTGTACGACTTGCAGACGAGAGATTTGGTACTTTGGGAGTCCGAGGTAAAGGGCATTTGCATAGTCCAGTCTGGAATTCACGATTGTTCCCACCACGACTGCTACGTCTTCTTTGGGGATAAATGGAATAAGTCTGCGTAGTAGGCGCAACAGATGGTGGGGGAATATGTTGTAATATTAATATAGATGTGTAGGTATTTAAAATATTATGTTATATATATATATATTGTATGAGTCCAGCATATACAGGCCAGATTTCAAGGTTACACATCAAAAGGTGTTTGCTGACCAAATCTTGTGGCCAAACGACACATATCAAAAGGTACAGAAGATCCTTTGATGTGTTAATCTTATCTAAGACGACCTAGGTGTGTGAGATGGCCTGGTATTTCCTTACAAACATAAGGAAGTATTTATTGATGGTAATTAGACTTGTGGGGTATTCATTCAATGGGAACATTTGGTTGACCCCCCCCCCCCCCACCCCACCTCCAAGGTGAGACCAGTATTTGAGGCAGTCAAGTTGGCATTCTTTCTAGTCTTGTCACTCTATGATGAATATAGCACAGGTCTAGGAAAAGATGGGATTCTGAATTATACTCTGTTGGATCTTTGTATCGTCTGTGGACTTTGGACTTTGTATGTCATTGGAAGTTAATTAAATTTGTGTTCTCTGGAGAATCGGTGTGTTGCTGCGAAACAACGTAATTTATAGTCATTGTACTAACATCTAAGATATTAATTATCTAACCGGACTACTGGACACTATACACTATACATTTTCACTACATAAAAGAGAAGAGGTGATGCCTCTAATGCCGCGTACACACGATCAGACATTCCGAAAACAAAACTGTGGATTTTTTTCAGACGGAATGTTGGCTTAAACTTGTCTTGCCTACACACGGTAACACAAATGTTGGAAATTCCGAACGTCAAGAACGCAGTCACATACAATACTACGACGAGCCGAGAAAAATGAAGTTTAATGATTCCGAGCATGCGTCAAATTGTCTACAGACGATTGGAATTGTTGGAAAAGTTGAGAACCAGCTCTCAAACATTTGTTGTCGGAAATTCCGACAGCAAATGTCCGATGGAGCATACACACGGTCGGATTTTCCGACAACAAGCTCACATCGAACAATTATTGTTGGAAATTCCATCCGTGTGTATGCGGCACAAGTGTAGCAATATGATTACAATTAATGAAGGTACAACATTTAGCAACTCACATGGTTGATGAATAATAGAGGCACATAATAGACCGTTGTCTATACTGCCGTCCCTTCCATGCTGCGCTCCACAAGCTCTTTAAGCCTCACTTTCAGATCACTCTACTGCACGGTAGTCTTCCCAGTCACGATTGCAGACTGGCAGCGGTGAGAGCTGGCGGTGCAGGGTATGGTCTATATGTGAACAGCTTTGCCCTGGATGACTGCATACTTACTGTAGATGTGCCTCCTTTACCCCTTGCCGACCAGCAAGGTAGGCTCGGCTGCTCAAATCGCCATCATTGTACGTCAGGCGCGTACACGGCAATCTGTGGGCACGTGCACATTCGCTAGCGGGGGAGCCAATCAGCAGGTCTGGTGGACTTGATGGCCGTCGCCCACCCACGATCGCTCCACAGAACAGGCATCTACCAGTGTAAACAAACAGATCCCCATTCTGTCAGGGGAGTAGAGCAAGATAGTCTGTTCCTAGTAATTAGGAACAGCGATCTCTCTCTACTACGTCAGTCCACTCCCCCCCCCCCAGTTAAAAACACATTTAACCCCTTGATCGCCCCCTAGTGTTAACCCCTTCCCTGCCAGCGTCATTTATACAGTATTCAGTGCATTTTTTTAGCAATGGCCCCAAAAAAAGTGTCTGTGATCTGTCTGCCACAATCCCGCTTAAAATCACTGATCACCGCCATTACTAGTAAAAAAAATAAAAATGCCATAAATCTATTCCCTATTTTGTAGACGCTACAACTTTTATAGCAAACCAATCAATATATGTCTATTGCGATTTTTTTTTTTTAACAAAAATATGTAGCAGAATACATATTGGCCTAAAATGATGAAGAAATTAGTTTTTCAACTTTTTTTTATATTTATTATAGCAAAAAGTAAATATATATATTTTTTTTTTTTCAAAATTGTCAGTTCTATTTTGTTTATAGCGCAAAAAAAAAGAAAATAAAAAAAAAGGAAGAAGAGGTGATCACATACCACCAAAAGAAAGCTGTATTTGTGGGGAAAAAAAAAAAGGACAAATTGCCAGTTAAAGCGACACAGTACCGTATCGCGAAAAATGGCCTTATCATGAAGGGGGCTAATCCTTCCAGTACTTAAGTGGTTAATCATCAACCATGTGAGTTTCTAAATGTTATACCTTCATTAAATGTAACCATATTGCTACACTTAGAGGCGCCTGTCTTCTCTTTTATACTCTGTAACTTCTGCTGGAGTTTGCTTCTAATCCCCTTGTGGAGGTTTCCATGTGTGTATGGACATTTTATGGTTACACAACCCGGTCACATTGCTATAATCTTTTTAAATGGACTATAAACTGAAGGATTTATGAATAAACGGTTGTGGAACGAATCATCCGAGTTTCCATTATTTGTTATGGGGAAAGTCGCTTAGATATACTGTACAAGTGCTTTGAATTACAAGCATGTTTCGGGAACTAATTATGCTTGCAATCCAAGGTTTTACTGTAATATACATTTTATTTTAATTAACAAAATGACCAGGTATGGGATCATGAAGAGTAAAGCCCCATGGCTTCATCCTTAACTCTTTATTTAGTTTGCTGCTTGCCAGGCTTTTTTTTTTTTTGTACATTCATTTAAAAGTTTCCGATTATAAAATAATCAAGCAATGCAACTTTTTTTTTTCACAAAAAAACTTTAATATAAATTATTACACTTTCACACTTCTTATACTTTCACTTTTAATAAAGCGAACATCTGTTGTTCCTAAGGACTGTTTATCTGTTTGGTCAAAGCCACACAGTCCCCCCCCCCATCATAATTTTGTGAATACTCCTGGGGGCCCCATTGATGCAGCAGTGAAGATCCCATTGCCTCATAGTTTCATCCCATTTGTATTTTAGTCCTCTTTAAATCTCCCACCCACCTGATTCTGAAGAACGTAGAATTTTGTAGTGACATAACAGGAGACACGCATTCTCACAGTCCTCTTAGTATGAGTTTATCACCCTGTAAACCTGGTGTGCTGGGCTAATGTTATTTAGAAAAGGTGGACAATTCGGAATCTGGTGAAATTAATTATTTGAATGGATCCAATGAAGCAACAATGAGGCAGAGTTTTAACTGTTCTTTTATCTCTAGTTAATACTTTTGCCAGTTCCGAACAATCATTGTTCCCAAGTGTAATGTATGTAGACACTACAGTAAACGTATTTTTCAAAAAAGGGTTGGTTAAGGCTTTTTTTTAAACTACTAAGGCTTGCACCAACAAATACTGATTCTGATTGATGAGCCAGGATTGTCAATTCACTTATCTAAATTGTTTCATGTCGGTTATGCTGGTTTATACATACAGCAACTAAAATGCTGCCATTTAGCCGTACATGGCCTATTTAGTCTGTACCTAGGACACAAAAGATAAGTCTGTAATCAGAAATACATTTTAAAGCAGTATTAAAGTAAAGGTTCTGCCCAAATGTTTTTTTTTTTTTTAAAAAGCCAGCAGCTACAAATACTGCAGCTTCTGACTTTTAAAATATGGACACTTAACTGTCCAGTGCGCCCACGATGTCGGCAGACGAGGACGAGCAATCGATCGTCCCCCGGCTGCACCTGCCGCCATCCTCGGTGAGGGAATCGGGAAGTTAAGCATTGCGGCTTCACTGTGCGGTTCCCTACTGCAAATGCACGAGTAGCGCGGCGCGCCGCCACTGGTCCCCGCTCTCTCCTGGGAACAGTGTGTTTCCCAGAAGACAGCGGGGGCTGCGGGTAGGGGTGTGGCTGCGGCAGTACTGTATTCCCGGAAGTGGGTGCAAATACCTGTCTCAGACAGGTATCTGCACCACCTTCCCCCTGAAAGGTGCCAAATGTGACACCGGAGGGGGGAGGGTTCCGAAAAGCGGAAGTTCTATTTTTGAGTGGAACTCTGCTTTAAACCCAAAAACAGATTTATTATTTTGCAGCTTACCAATTCTTAGATATTTTTTTTTCAGACCCCGTTCACACCCAATCCCGATGCAGCACCCAACAGGGGTCCAGTGCGTCCTGGTTCACCGTTTCAGGTCCGATTTCAGCCCAAATTTGTGGGCTGAATTCGGACCTAAAACTGACCAAAAGACGCACAGGGCTCCTGTACAAATTCCCACTGGAGCCACATCGGAGATATGTGAACTGGCTCCATAGAGAGCGATTCCCATTCTCCTGCTATTGCGAATTGGATGCAGAGATTCTTCATCCAAATCGCAGTAGTGTGAACCCGGCCTTAGGCTTTCTTTCTTTTACTTTGATCTGATAATCCAGTAAGCAAGTCTTTTATTTTTCAACAGAACAAGCTCCCTTGCAGATTTATCAGTTAGAGTGTTGAAATAAACCATTTACCACTGACAGGTGTGCTTACATTGATCAGCTATATTTGCTTAGCCAGTATCCACCTTTTGGGATCCTCAGGATTTTTAAGAATCAGAATAGTGATTAAACATCCAAGCATGAACCCAAAAGTGGGATGTTATTACAATTAGGTGCACCCTAAGTAAAAAGAGATTGAAAGTTGTACCAAGGAAGGACACAACTTTTGGCAATCACTGCATCACCTCATTAAATTTTTTTTTTTTTTTGCTAGCCTTGATTAGAATAAAATACTGTAACGATGTGCAAGTATGCCTACAATAAATTATTGTATGTGGGCCAACAGTGCCCAATGCTGATAAACATTTGAGTACCATGTCTTGTTCCTTACAAAAAATTGCCAAAAAATAATAAAGGATTGCTGCCCACGGTTTGGTTTGTAGGAAATTATGTAGATCAGTAGTCATGAACCAGGGCCCACTAACAGGCCAGATTTGCAAGATAAACAAAATACATCACAGGTGATCTAATTTGCTGCTCAGTGATTGCAGTATTCTAGTCTGCATCTCCCCAAGGTAATACATAAAACCTGGCCTGTTAGTGGGCCCTGAGGACAGGGTTGATGACCACTGATGTAGATGTTGAAAATAGTTAGCTTAGAAATAACCATCAATCCACAATAACCCTAAAGCCATGATCATTCTCTGCCTTTTTGGTGCACACTAAAATTGTGTATTCACTTTATAGCATTAATAGATTACAGGAGGTAAGACTGAAATGCTTTATATGGCTCTCATCCCCCCTGACACATTTAGAACGTTTATTGTACAACATTTTGCAATTATATTTGGTCCAACTTTTCTGTAAGAATTTAAAACTGAAATCAAGTCAACCTGGTTATACAACTTGCTACTTTAGGAATGCACCTAAAAAAGGTTTAAAAAAAAAAAAAGTTAGTTAGAGCACATGGCTATATGAATTTGAAAGCTTTCCTAAATAAATGAAGAAGCTATAGGTTTAAAGGGGTTGTAAAAGTGCAATGTTTTTTTCCTAAATGGCTTCCTTTACCTTAGTGCAGTCCTCCTTCACTTACCTCATCCTTAGATTTTGCTTTTAAATGTTCTTATTTCTTCTGAGAAATCCTCACTTTCTGTTCTTCTGTCTGTAACTACACACAGTAATGCAAGGCTTTCTCCCTGGTGTGGAGTGTCGTGCTCGCCCCCTCCATTGGACTACAGGAAAGTCAGGACGCTCTCTACGTTGCAGATAGAGAAAGGAGCTGTGTGTTAGTGGGCGTCCTGACTCTCCTGTAGTCTAAGGGAGGGGGGCGAGCACGACACTCCACACCAGGGAGAAAGCCTTGCATTACTGTGTGGAGTTACAGACAGAAGTACAGGAAGTGAGGGACATTTAAAAGCAAAATCGAAGGATGAGGTAAGTGAAGGAAGACTGCACTAAGGTAAAGGAAGCTATTTAGGGGAAAAAAATTGTACCTTTACAACCCCTTTAAGTATGTTGGGTTGTAGAATTCTATCCTGCCAGCTATAGAAAACCAAGATTTCATTTTTTGTTGTGTGCCACAGGTATTAAAATGCCATTCTCTTGTTCTACAAGAATTTCAGGCGATCTCATGAACTATCCCGATTTATCTTAATACGAACTTGTAAACCAGTGATACTGATATCAAAGCTAAAAAATGATGATGCATCACAAATAGAACATATTGCTCCCTTTTCTTACTTGATTCTTCTGTTCTCCAGAAGTTCTTCACAACCCTGCGTTTCAAACATTCTCTCTTTAGTCTCTCTATCCTCTGTACCTACTATTTCTTCATTGTCTTCACAGCTTTGGACTACTCCTTTCCAACGTACTTTTACATTTTCAGCAGCAGAGAATAAAAGTCCAACTTTGTTCCACAGTACTATTTTTTGCAACAAAACAAACACAGAACATAGAAAGTCTATATTCAATGAATAAGTGCTACCAAATGAACACAGTAGTGTACTGTATAAATAAATATGCACAGGTTATAAATACACACATACATACATGCGGATATACATCACGCATTAGATTCTTAGTGTCCAGTGTTTTTTTTTTTTTCCTTCTGCAAAATGTTTGCTCTTAACAACTGGATGTAAACACCAAAAACAGCTTCACGCACTGATCTTCGAAGGTGAGAGTCTCTGAAAACATTCTTGGTTTCCCCCGGCTCTCACATAAGCAGTTTCTCCACACTCTAGCAGGCAGTAAATGGCCAGTCCCGTTGTCCAAATCTTCTTAGACTTCTGTATTGCTGTCCAGCTTTTATGCAGGAAAAAAAATGCCCTCCGTACTCTAAAGTTAGACATGTTTAGGATGTGTCTTTCAGTTCAGGACTATGGGAAGGCTGCTGGGGTAAATCACTAGAAGGAGACTGTAAGTCTGGACCTCGATCTACAAAAAAGAGAATGTGTAAGACACATAAACTTGTTTTCTAGGCAAATATAGGCAACTATGTACAGATGTCCAAAAGAGGAACAACATGTTAAATTGTTTATAATTGCAACGCAACATTATGGAATAGGTAAACAATGCTCGGTGCATACAGCAGTTTCATCCACTTTCAATCAGCTTTCATCAATAGGCAAGCCGATCAGGGCAACCTAGTCTACCTCTAGAGCTTTAATCCATTGTTTCATTCTGCTTTTGATACCCTGTTGTCTCCGATTAAAGATGATCAAAGCTCTTAAAGTACACTGGCAGTGTGCCCAATCCACTCCTCTAATCCAGTTTGTCTAGTACATATCTACCAATTAGCCTTTTTTTTTAATGACTTTAAAAGTTTTTTTTGAAAGACATGGGTTTTACACAACAATTGAAATAGGCAGCTTGCAGTTGCAATGCCAAGTGACCCCAACAAGAATTTCAGGCCATCTCATGAACTATCCCGATTTATCTTAATACAAACGTGTAAACCATTGATACTTGATATCAAAGCTAAAAAATGATGATGCATCACAAATAGAACATATTGCTCTCTTTTCTTACTTGATTCTTCTGTTCTCCATAAGTTCTTCACAACCCTGCATTTCAAACACTCTCTCTTTAGTCTCTCTATCCTCTGTAACCTACTATTTCTTTATTGTCTTCACAGCTTTGAACTACTCATAATATGCAACATTCTGATAAGGCTTTATACAGGAAAAAGCCTATTTCTGCTTTTATGTACGTAAACCCTAATGTCGAACTTATTTTATTAGCTTTATTTAGTCTGTTAAATATATTAATGAAAATGTTATACCTCTTTAGTAAGTGCACAAAATAAATAACTGTGGATCCATGCCAGAAATCTTACGAGCTGATAGCTTACTGTGGTCCGACTGTGCCGAAATCTTATCAATTACATTGTTCCAAGCTATTTCTATGGCCTATTAAAACACCCCTGGTTATTGATAAGAAGAGAGGGGGGAGTGTTCTGTAGTCCTACATTTCCTGTCCTAAGATGGCAACACTGCTGCTCCATAGATGCAATGCAGTAAGCGCTGTCCCCCCTAAAACAGAGGTGTCAAACTCATCGTGGGCCGCATCAGCATTATGATTGCCCTCAAAAGGGCCGGTTGTAACTGTAATATCAGATGTCCAGCGCATCCCCTCCCCTTACATTAGATTCAAGAGCCACCCCACCATCAGAAATTGAGTCCCCCCACTCTCCCTTACATCACAGTGCACCCCCTTTCCTTATGCTGCTGCTGGGAAGAAGCTGGATGCATTGCTTGAAAGCAGAAAGTAAGGGTCTGGAGGAGAACCAGAGGAGGGCTGGAGTTCTCCTGCAGCTGCAGAGGAGGTGCGAGGGCCACATGAAATGGCCTGGAGGGCTGGATTCGGCCACAGGCCTTGTGTTTGACACCTGTGCCCTAGGACATGAAGTGTGTTACTGGAAGAATCCCCAGGTGAGAGAAAAAAAAAAAAAAAAGAGAAAAAAGCCTGAAAAACAGAAAAACTAAATGTAACCAGCACAGCCAAGGACTGGTAAGCTGCAATGTAGAACATGATTGCTTTTTGGAAAACCTCTACAGTCCTTTCAATTAAGTAATTAACCACTGAATTGAACCACACAAAGAGGATGGAAGAGCTGCTTGTTCTTGGCAACGAAGACTACACCAAATTTAGAGACTTGTGGTTTACATGGATGGAATTCGACATCACCAAAATTATTACCCTTCCTCAACTAACCGGTGTACCCGAACATGCCAAACTTGCTCTGCACGGGCGCTCCTTCCCATCGGACGCCACCCCTCCCTTACTTTCCCCTCCTCTTCTATCCAATTCATAATTTTTCTCACTTTAATTTTTTTCCCTTTCTTCTCTGTTACACTCTGAAATAAAAGTGCCATCTAACCGTTGTGGTTCCAGTCTCTTCTAGAAACGTTTTCAGCTGGCACTGTACTTCCCAGTACTCGATACTGGAACCCAGCTTGACTTATAAGTTGACACAATGCAGCAGAACGGACTTGTTTTACTTCTGTGACTGTTCAAGTGGTCACTTAGACCTGGCAACTGTTTGCTGTTGGATTTCAACCCACACCCCATTCTTTTGGTTGAAACATAGTCAGTGTTACCTGCTTGTTGTTCTGGATGTTTGTTATTCATTCCTATCTCGATATTAATTGTACTACATTTGGCTGCATTCCCTTGCTTTGCCAGGAACTTAATAAAAAAAAAATATTCTTTAGGAAAAAAAATATATATATTGCTTGAGAATAGATACACTGTTTGGTATACATATGCTTGTATGTAGTGTAGAGTTGGGAAGGTTGTTCAATTTTTTTTTTTTTGAGAAAATATTTAGAATTAATGGCTACAATCTGCTCACTTGGTTAGAAGTTTTCTAACCCTAGTAGAACAGTTCACATATACAGTACTGTATAAATTTCAGCGTTGCGTTTGCCCAGTTCCATTTTTGCCATCTCATAATATTCATCTGATCAGCCTATATTGAATTGGGAAAAACTAAATTTAGTACACCTCGGTCATACATGCACATTTCCCCATATCCTATCCATTTAAAAAAGCTACAAGTACAGAAAAATTAAAGGGGGAGTGAAATAAGGAATTTGAAAGAATTTATCAGGGAGAGACTACTGGGTTAAACTACAGTTAATTTATTTAACATCCACATAAAAAATTATTTCATAAAATTATAAGGAATACACGTATCTACAAAAGTACAGAAGAATACCTGATAATTGACCAGAAATCCAGTGTGCTCCTAACTTCCTGTGATTCTGCAGTGAAATTCCAACCAGCATTGTTCACCCTGCCTGTTGGTCCACAGAGCTCCATATGCAAACATTATTTGGTTTTGCAACAAAACAATGCTACACCTTTGACTTATGAGCACCTATCCACACAAAGTGTAAGGAAAGGGCTTTGGGTAGATGTAGTTCTGGGGGCATGCTTTCAACAAAACAGTCTAAGCTTCTAGATGATGTCCCTGCAGAAATTTAACAGGGCTGGAGATTTTGTTACAGGGGGTAATTACAGTTTTTTCTCACTATATGAACAAAGTAAAAAGAAACCAAAAAAATAGTGCAATGACATATTTTAGAAGATGAGAATGTGGTGTGAAGGTACATTGGGGGTAATGTTTGCACATATACTATAAAAGAATAGGTGCACTTTTGGACAAAGTGCACTTATAGTATACAGTGGTGAAAACAATTTTATCCCCTGCTGATTTTTTACCTTTGCCCACTTAAAGATATGAAGGATTTATAATTGTTATATATGTGCATTTTAAATTATTGAGACAGAATATCAACCAAAAAAAAAAAAACATGATACAAAGGTTATAAATTGAATGAGAGCCTCTGGAGTAGGATATGTAAATACTATAGTAAAAGGTACCATCATCCTTGAAATTAGAATATTGAAAAATTGGATATAAGGTCTCCGAACCAGGGAACCAAGAAGAGGAGGGGGCCAAATAGGACTGTTACGGTACTGATACAAAGGTAAGAATGAAAGTAAATATTTAAAACAAGAAATACATTTTATTCAAACACAGACAAAAGAGAATACAAAATTAAAATGATGATAACCATCTACAACACCAAAATAGAGGTCCCCGGGGGGGGGGGTGTTTACACCGATTCATCAGGGGCAAATCGAAAGAAATCCTGCCAGAGGAGGACAGCGGGCGCAACCAAGCAGGGTCCTGTACGGTAGCCAGGGGGGGACACATGTGTGGAAAGACCTACTTGTCTTGATAGCAAGGAGGTAGGTAGGAGGGTCCCGGGAGCAGGAGCCCAATAGTAGCACATGTTGGGGTACATGCGAACTTAACACAGAGTGTGGGGGTAATGGTGAGTATATGTGATGAGGGGGGACCACTCATGGTCCCAAGGTAGCATCAGGGTAATGCTAGCCTGTGATGCTGTGGGCTAGATGAAGCCGCAGCAATCCCGGGATCCAGCGTTGGTGAATAAATTGAGTTGCAGTTCAGTGAGTAAAATAAGTATGAGCCTTTTACCACTGTGCCTACTTTATATTTTGCACTGATGTCAGTTTATTTTTCTATGTTTGAGTGTATTGCCCAACGTTTATGACCAGGTTGTCTGGTGGGTTTTTTTTGTATGTTTTTCTGTTTGTTGGTTTGTCTTAAACCTAATAAAAATATCTTAAAAAAAAAAAAAAAAAAGTATTTTACCCCCCTACCAACCAACAATAATTCTGCTCATTTGGTACACAGATTAGTCCTGTCAATTTAAGAAGGTGCTACTAATGACAACTTGTTATGTGTATAAAAGACACCTGTCCACAGAATCTCTTTCTTCCATCTAAACCTCACCACCATGGGCAAGACCAAAGAGCTGTCAAAGGATGTCAGGGACAAGATTGTAGACCTGCACAAGGCTGGAATGGGCTACAAGACCATCAGCAACAGTCAAGCACGGAGATGTAAACATTATTCTTTGGGGCCGTTTCTCTTCTAAAAGGTACAGGCCGACTTTGAGGGGCCAATGGATGGGGCCATGCATTGTAAAATTTTGGATGAAAACCTTCTTCCCTCAGCCAAAACACTGAAGATGCGTCTTCCAGCATGACAATGA
This sequence comes from Rana temporaria, assembly GCF_905171775.1. Lineage (NCBI taxonomy): Eukaryota > Metazoa > Chordata > Amphibia > Anura > Ranidae > Rana > Rana temporaria. The sequence continues at coordinate 384,970,008 of NC_053490.1, forward strand.
CCCAAAACGTACCACCAAGGCAAGAAAGAATTGGCTCCGAAAAAACATTAAAAAAAGGTCATGGAGTGGCCTAGCCAGTCTCCAGACCTTAATCCTATCGGAAATTTATGGGAGGGAGCTGAAACTTCGCGTTGCCAAGTGACAGCCAAGAAACCTTAAAGGATTTAAAGAAGATCTGTAAAGAATAGTGGAAAAAAATCCATCCAGAGATGTGTGCAAACCTGGTAACCAACTACAAGAAACATCTTACCTCTGTGCTTGCCAACAAGGGTTTTCCACCAAGTACCAAGTCATGTTTTGCTTGGGGATCAAATACTTATTTTATTCACTGTACAACATTTGTATAATGTAGTTTTTCTGGATTTTTGGTTGATATTCTGTCTCTTTCATTTAAAATACACCTATAATAACAATTCTAAACCCTTAATATTTTTGTAAGTGGGCAAACTTACAAAATCTGCAGGAGATGAAGTAATTATTTGATCTGTATACCAATTAATTAAATGGATGGCTCAGGCAAGGTAAAAAACCCCAGTAAGTTTATTTTTTGCTTTTTGGCAATATTGGGGAGATTTCCCTTCATGTCTTAGACTCCATTCACACCTGAGCGACAGCCGCGTTCGGCGGTAGCGGCGTATTTTGCCGCGGGTGTGAAACTTTCAATTTTTTTTTTTTTTTCAAAGTCTTTCCATTGCTGTCAATGGGCAAACGCCAATGTCGCGACAGGCGACAGGCATTCAGCGTCTATGAGATGTGAACCATCTCCATAGACAGCAATGGGAATTCTCCCCTCTAGCGGCAGAAGCGTCCGGCGTCGGGCGTTTTGTCGCTCAGGTGTGAATGCAGCCTTAATCTGAAGAGGCATACAGAAAAGGGAGCGTAAATCACGGCAAAGTAAGTTGTTCTCCTAGTTGTCACTGGAACAGGTGACTCCTTTGGAAGATTTTCCTTCCACTCCTGTTCTGGTGACAGCTGCAACATTTTCCCATTACCCTGTCAGTGACTGAGAAGGTAAAGCTACCTAGTAGGAACACAGACAACAATAAAAATCTGACAGGGAGGTCAAACCCTTCCCTATTCTTTCCAACTGCCCAAAACTTATTTTCCTAACTGTGCCTGCGCAATAAAGCCTCATAGAAGTCTGTGGGGCTCATTTTTCTTGTGTCTCCAGGACACAGGAGACACAAAAAATAAAAAAAAATTTGCCTCATAGAGGGGTCCACTGAGCAGATGCAGGCAGAGATAGAAGTTTTACAACACTGGATGTCAACTGCAGGCTGTTGATGTCGGATCTAAGCATGCCACCACAGAAGAGAGGGTTAGATTTGTTAGTTTAGTTAAGATGGGCACTCATTATTTAAAGGAACAGGTGGCAATATAAATGTTTTGTACAAAACTGAAGTATAGCTGCTGGTCAGGCTGAAAAAGCCACTAATTGCAATAACGAGCATGTCAAGTAATCATGTCAAATGTCGGTTTTGTCATCTCAGGTCCTGTATGTTTATATCAAGTGTAAAAATATGCATGTGATCACAAAAGTAAAAAACACTCTGGATTTTTCTGTATAGTTGCAAGAAAAATAAATAAAAATAAAATATATGTGAACCCTGTGGAATGAACTGCTTTTCTCCAGAAATTTGCCATAAAATGAAATCTGATCTTTATCCAAGTCACAAAAAAGACAAAAAACACAATTACCTTAAGCTGATAACACAAACAATTCTAATTTCTTGTGTCTTTACTGAACCCATTAAAGATTCACCATGCTGGAGAAAAAGTAAGTGAACCCAGACTAATTACTTCAACAAGAGCTATTAGCATGAGAAATTAGAATTGTGGGTGTGTTATCAGCTTAAGCACATTGGCCAGATTCACAAGAGATACGACGGCATATCTCCTGATACGCAGTCATATCTCTGCGATCCGCCCGTCGTAACTATGCGCCTGATTCATAGAATCAGGTTACGCATAGTTCTCACTAAGATCCGACAGGTGTAATTGACTTACACCGTCTGATCTTAGGCTGCAATTCTAGGCCGGCCGCTAGGTGGCGATTCCATTGCGGTCGGCGTAGAATATGCAAATGACTCGTTACACCGATTCACGAACGTACGCTTTACCCGTTACTCTAAATTTACGTCGTTTCTGTCGAGATACGCAGCGTAAAACTAAGGGTGCCCTCTAGGTGGTCTAGCCAATGTTAAGTATGGCCGTCGTTCCCGCGTCGAAATTTGAAAATTTACGTCGTTTGCGTAAGTCGTCCGTGAATGGCGCTGGACGCCATTAACGTTGAAACCAATGACGTCCTTGCGACGTCATTTAGCGTAATGCACGTCGGGTAATCTTACGGACGGAGCATGCGCAGTACGTTCGGCGCGGGAACGCGCCTAATTTAAATGGTGCCCGCCCCTATGTGAATTAGGCGTGCTTGCGCTGAGCGGATTTACGCTACGCCGCCGCAAGTTTACAGGTAAGTGCTTTGTGAATCAGGCACTTACGCTGTAAACTTGCGGCGGTGTAACGTAAATGGGATACGTTACGCCGCCGCAGCGGAACAGATTTGTACGTGAATCTGCCCCATTGTGCTTGTCTATTGTTGTGACTTAGATAAGGATTAGATCACATTTTGTATTATACAGGATCTATATTTTATATACACACACTGTGTGTGTATATAAAATATAGATCACACATATACACATACACACATACACGTTTGTAAAGTAAGTAACTCTTTTTCTACTGTTCATTCACATCAATTTTATTTATTTACATATCTTTGCTGCCCCATTCTAAGGCCCCATTCACACCTAGGCGTTTTTACGCCTGAAGCGCACTGCTCACAAACGCCAGAGGGGAGAATTAACATTATTCCCTATGGTGACTGTTCACACCTGAACACCTGAAAGCCCAAACGCCTGTCGCGCGAAGCTCAAACAAGTCCCGGACCTTTTTTTGTCGCGCGAATCGCGCGACAGCGGCATTTGAGCGTTTTTTTTCCCCCATAGATAGTAATGGGAAACGCGCGTATTGAGCGTATCGCGCGACAACGGGCGTTTGCTATGGGCGTTTCGTCGCTTTAATCAATATAACTTGTCGCCCATGCAGAAGATTAAAAAAAATCTACCAACATAGCAACAAGTGATGAAAAGATGATAATTTTTCCTATTGGCTAAAATAAGAAACGCCGAAGTACAAAAACGTCGCACGACGCTGTATGCAAACGCGCAAATAAGCATGAATACGCGCGAAAAAAACGCCCGAAAAAACTACCGAACGCCCTACGCTCAGGTGTGAATGCAGCCTTACACTCTAATTTATTAAGCTTGGTCACTGTGTATCCTCTATGACCACACAGGACCCTCTCTTGGATTTATGTTAGTCCTGTATGTTGGCAGTGGTTGGTATTGGTGGACCCTAATGCTGTTTATACAGTAAAACCTTGGTTTGAGAGCATTTTGCAAGACAAGCAAAATGTTTTAATAATGTTTGCCTTGATATACAAGTGATATCTTGATATAAGAGTAGCATCATGTCACAACTGAGTATAAAAAAAAAAATTAGAGGAGCCTCTAAATGTAGCAATATGGTTACATGTAACCACTTAAGCCCCGGACCAATATGCAGCTAAAGGACCAAAAGGTGTTTTTACAATTTGGCACTGCGCTGCTTTAACTGGTAATTGCGCGGTCATGCAATGCTGTACCGAAACAAAATTTGCGTCCTTTTCTTCCCACAAATAGAGCTTTCTTTTGATGGTATTTGATTGCCTCTGCGATCTTTATTTTTTGCGATATAAACGGGAAAAAACAAAAAATTTAGAAAAAATATGGATTTTTCTTATAACAAAAAGTAAAAAATATCGAATAAACGAAATTTTAGTCAAACATTTAGGCCAAAATGTATTCAGCCACATGTCTTTAGTTAAAAAAAAAAAAAAAAAAAAACGCAATAAGCGTATATTTATTGGTTTTTGCAAAAGTTATAGGGCCGGATTCAGAAACAAGATACGACGGCGTATCTCCTGATACGTCGTCGTATCTCTGAGTGCGGGCCGTCGTATCTATGCGCCTGATTCAGAGAATCAGTTACGCATAGATATCCCTAAGATCCGACTGGTGCAAGTGTCTTACACCGTCGTATCTTAGGCTGCATAATCACACTGGCCGCTAGGTGGCGCTTCCGTATAGTTCCGCGAGGAATATGCAAATTAGGTATTTACGCCGATTCAGAAATGAACGTCCCGCCCGTGCATTTTTTTACGTTGTTTACGTTAGGCTTTTTTCGGCGTATAGTTACCCCTGCTATATGAGGCGTAGCGAATGTTAAGTATGGCCGTCGTTCTCGGGCTGAGTTTTGAAAATTGTACGTCGTTTGCGCAAGTCGTTCGCGAATAGGGCTGGACGTCATTTACGTTCACGTCAAATCCAATACGTCCTTGCGGCGTACTTTGGAGCAATGCACACTGGGATATTTTACAGACGGTGCATTCGCCGTTCAAAAAAAAATAATTCAAAAACGTGGGGTCAAGTAAAATTTAAATAAAACACGCCCCCAACATCCCCATTTGAATTAGGCGGGCTTACGCCGCAACACATATGTTACGCCGCCGTAACTAAGGGCGAAAGTTCTTCCTGCATACGGAACTTGCGCCCAAAGTTACAGCGGCGTTACGCCTGCAGAAAGATGCGATCATCTTTCTGAATTCGGCCCATAGCGTCTACAAACTAGGGTAAATTTTCTGGAATTTACACAGCTTTTATTTTATGACTGCCTATCTCATTTCTTGAGGTGCTAAAATGGCAGGGCAGTACAAAACCCCCCCAAATGACCCCATTTTGGAAAGTAGACATCCCAAGGAAACTGCTGAGAGGCATGTTGAATCCATTGAATATTTTTTTTGTCCCAAGTGATTGAATAATGACAAAAAAAAAAAAAAATACTATATGATAGTAAATCACTAAATTATATATTGCTCACACATGCCATGATTATATGTGGAATTGCACCCCAAAATACATTCTGCTGCTTCTCCTGAGTACGGGAATACCACATGTGTGGGACTTTTTGGGAGTCTAGCCGCGTACAGGACCCCGAAAACCAAGCACCGCCTTCAAGATTTCTAAGGGCATACATTTTTGATTTCACTCCTCACTACCTATCACTACCTATCATAGTTTTGAAGGCCATA